>NC_092639.1:43863317-43899237 GCF_039555335.1 Amphiura filiformis | reverse complement strand
GATTGTTTAATCAAATCAAGTCATAAAATATCAGCAACTCATTTGCTGAAAAGCCGCGAAGAATACCGTGTATATATTTTCTTATACCTGTTTCACAGTGTACACCAATGAATCCTGGTGCGCAGACGCATTTTCCAGACTGTCCATCACAAAGTCCTCCATTATAACAATAAGGGCATGAAGATTGACAATTAGGCCCCCATTTATTAGGGTCACATGCTGGAAAAAACAATAAAAGACATATATTTTGTTTCTTGATCACAACTGCACTTTGTTTAATTCATTTTCACTCTCTCTTTCACTCTGTTGTTGTTATTTTTTATATAAATGTAATTTTCTATTTTAATTGATGTTTACTTCGATTTCAAAATTGTGAAAATACAGTCATTACGTAACAACAAAATATTTGTCAGCATTTTTGTTGCTTATCTAGCAAGCAAGAATTATGAAAACAGTATGGTACAAATTTACATTTATTGTTTTAACTTACCTCGAACAAGTAGTTGAAAATAGCATGTTTCGAGGATCTTCGGGCATATTCAGTGCACTCATACACACCTGCATCATTAACGGTAACATTGGAGATTGTCACACTTGTCAAGTCAGCCCAATTTGGAATATTCATATTCCTTCCGCCAGAGTACCGCACGTTATTATGAAACCATACGAAAGAGGTCTTGGTTGTATTCATTGTGAAGGTCACTGATTCACCAATACTAACTGATTGTGAATTGTGTTGAGGAGTGACATCACCTAAAACATAAAAAAGACTTTTATGGCTTTCTAAATAAACTCGAGCGTTCAACGAGACCCAGGAGCACAGGTATTCAATAGGTTTGATCTAAACGTTGCAAAACATTTTGTAATTTCGTCCTCTCAGTTACTTATTCCATTCTAAACAAATGGAGGAAGGACCTCACAATCTGTTTAAACTCGCAGGAAAACCTCATTTGAACCAAATGTCCTTGAGTGTAAAAAAAATTACGTTTAGCAAACGGAGAAACACTTCATTGATAACCCATCCAATACCAATTGATATATGTTGTTCCATCATCTCGTAAACTTTCAAACAATATCCAAAACTGGGATCTAAAGTTAAATAGTCATATGAAGCCCCGTGTAGGGTTTCCATTCATTTATCACTTTCGAAGTCTGTGCATCCAACTGTATCAACGTACCATTCAATGTTTGAATAGAGTTGCTATGATCACCATGAGTATTTTACCACTCACTGACTATCTCACTCACTCACACCACCACCACCACTCACTCACCACCACCTCACCACCACTCACCACTCACCACTCACTCACTCCTCCACCACCACCTCCCACCACTCACCACTCACCACTCACCACCACCACTCACCACTCACCACTCACTCACTCACTCCACCACCACCCCACCACTCACTCACTCACCACCACTCACTCACTCACTCACTCACCACTCACCAACTCACCCTCACCCCCACTCATTCACCTCCCCACCACTCACTCACTCACTCCACCACTCACCACTCACTCCACTCACTCAATCACTCATCACTGAGTCACTCAATCACTGTCACAATGTAATAGCTATTTGGCTTACTATCTTGTCTCATAACTATGGTGGTAATCATTTCTGTTTCGCCATCTTTATCAGCTTGACAATAAAATGCACCTATTCTCATCATACCACCCGACGCAGGCATATGCAACAAGCGTGCCGAAAAGATGAACATGGTCACTTTCCCATGATCCAAAAGGTAATCCACTTCCAGTGCTTGTATCAGATGTTCGTCCAAATGACACCAAAGCATCTGTGTCATTGCTACTCTTGTATCCTCCGATGTACAGGTCATCGTCACCATTGATATCTATTCGTGGATGGTTACTGAGGCAGGTAACATCCAAAATACCAGTAGTCTCTGAAAAGGAAGTTCAAAGTCATGATAACTCATTCCTTAGTGAAATATATTTTGTTATTACCTGCATGAAAATCACATCATGTTATTGTTATGAAATCCTTTACAGTATGGTTTGTGTGACGGAATTCAAAAATGAATTGGAAATTAAAATCAAAATTAATAATACCTTTAATTATTTGCATAGTTACTACTACAAATGCGAGCAGAGCCGCCATGTTACCAGTATTGAAGCACAGTAATATAATGGCGAATAAATGATGCTGTCGAACTTCCGTGTATTTCTATATCATTTAGCGTGCAGATTTTGACCTTTCTTTCGGTAAAATCATTCATGTGACGAATTGCAGGGATAGCAGGAGCTGCATTTTTCCGGTTGTAGCCATTTAACTGGAAATTTAAATGTTGCAAATATTACAGATTGTTTCTACAAAATCGAAAATAATAGAATCTCTATACAGTTAAATGTTGCACTTCCAGCGATCAATGGTTGTTAGACGTAAGTATTGTGGCATCTCAAGGCGATGTTGTGGAGAACAATATTTACTGCAGCTATAACACAACGATGTAAACCGTATAGGCCTAAGTATTTAACAAAGTGTGAAAAACAGTGAAATGTTAATTGGTTTGAATCAGTCCTGAACACCACGCCCATTATTTTTGGTAATGGTCTGTTTTGAACCATTTATATTACACATACATTGAACAAATCAAATTGCTTGCACCGAAATACTAAGTAGGTAAATATAATAGTTCAAAAAGAAATTTAATGACAAACTTTAAATTCATAATTAGAAACACATCTCAGGAGCCAGCATTATCAAAGCAATACAATAGTTAATTCATTTGTAAATTTTGCTAGTTATGAACAATTCCAACTAATTACGAAGGTGATTTACTCACGTTTTAGTGACGTTTCACCACTAAACTAGTGGGTTCATCCAACTGGCAACTGGTCGTCCCTTTAGTATCCGACTTATTGAGCATCAAAAAGAGGTGGAGAAATTTGAATCCAGACCATTTACGGGTGCAAATCGCAAATCACAGACATTCACAGATCTGCCATCACAAATCACGTGGTCTCTACAAATCACTCCATCAATTGAGAGGACTCTAAATTCATTAATCGTGAAGATGAAGACTACCAGGTTTCTTAAAGAAGCCTTTTGGATCCGCAGAAAAAGACACGACACTCTAAACAAGGACGAGGGGGACTACATACTCAAAATCATCTTTGACCAACAGTCCGATGTGATGAGTTGTCAGTCTAATGAAACCACTAGTGAAACGTCACTAAAACGTGAGTAAATCGCCTTAGTTTTATTAGTTGTAATTGTTCATTATGATCATTGTTAAATGAGTAATGAATAATGCTAATTGCAAAGCGTTGAATTTATAAATGACGGTTGACGGTATCATGTGCTAAGATATTTCAACACCATGAAATATATATCTTACACAGTTATGTATAAACAGACATTTGAAGAATCAAGTAACCATTTGGTACTTCTCATTGTGGGTAGGTGACACGAACTATAGTGGTTTAATAACGGGATCTGACTTCTAGAAAAACTGATGTTTTAGATATCACCTGCTTCAATTCATTCAAATATATGTATAGCAGGCTTTTGGAAATTATTTGTAAGACCGGCGGAATGGCAGGAGCCACAATTGTCCAGATTTAGTATACGGTATTTAACTAAAAAAAGACCACAGTTTACTTCTCAATAATTAATACATTGATCTTTATTGGAAATTAGTCAAGAAAGCAAATAATTTATATCTCCATAGGTTTTGTGGTTCTTGAGTTACATGGTTCTTGATTTAATGCCAATAATATATCAACATGGAAGTTTTGGGTGTTTTCCATCTCCAGAGAAAAATCATACACATGAGCGGATGTGGCATCCTATATTTTAAGCCTTGGCATCTCCATCATTGAACGCATACCATTCCTTTTGTGTGTCAGGCAGTTATAACAAGTAAATCATAGATCTTCAAAATAACTAACCACGTACACTTCAAATCTTCACTACCTCAGGGGAAAGCATTATTAACACACCTCCCAAGAAATCAACATTTCCCTGAAGTTGATAATTGCCTTACTTTCATATATAGATAAATTCGGCACAATAAGAAGCTGACCTGCACTTTTATTAAACTAGCGAAATAATATTTCTGAGTCAATATTATACTTCAGCCACTAGCGATTTGTATCAAAATATTTGACCAATGCGCTTATTATGTGTATCTCATTTTTTCAGTTCACGATATGCTAATCAGGGTCAGAGGTTACGGGGGTTAGGGCTAGACTTAGATTATTAATACACAGATTGGAATTGTCCATGCCTGTGCTCTCTATAGCGTACTCGAATTCAGCTGACGCCGGTACAGCGTTCAGACCCCGGCGACATCACGCGAAATTTCTTTTGCGTACGCTCGCGCTATTTGCGCTATTTTGAGTTTGCTCAAGCGGTACCTGACTTAGCGTCGATCCCCTGAGGCAACATGCCATGTTTCCGCGGTATGGGGCTAGAGTTAGGGTTAGGGTAAGGGTTAGGGTTAGTAACCCTTGACCCTAATTAGCACATTGTGATGGTTCGTCTTAAATGAGATATTTACTGAAAAGCTTGCCCATGGTGTAGTAATCAATCGCTCGTTGCTAGCGAATGGGCTATAAACTCTCCTGCTGGAAATAGTTTATTAGTAATAAGGTTACCATACTGTTTTGGAGGATACCGACAGATGTAAGATAGATGGCCCTAGGAACAAATGAGAACCTTACAAGATTGTATGTGCATTTTATTAAAAATTGGTTGCATTATTCCAGACCATCCGTATATCCGTATATAACACGAGACTGAAAAACGTGCCACCATGTATTTATATAAAACTAATGATAACCTAAAATAGCATTCTCATAAATGTGGTGTGATCAAGCAAAATCATCATGAAGTCGGATATATTCAATTGTCAGTTTTCTACATGATTGTATAAGGCGTTCGCAAGGCCATATCTTGCATAAAACCCCATAGAAAATGAAAATTTAGATCCAAAGATATGAACAGTTGAAGTGTTTCAAAACAAAAGACAGCAAAAGAAATTATTTACTATGTTTGGCTCATCTATACCGTATTTTAAAAAAACGGGTTAAAAAGTATTTTAAATTTTTTCGAAATGTCATTGTAAACTATTTTTGCAAACATTTGTGGCCAAATATTTTGTCAACACTTAAATAACATTATTTTAAGATATTTGCACCCAGCAAACACAGAAATGTTCTTGATAGGTTTTTTTTTTTTTTTTTTTAATAACATTTAAATGTCGCGTTATATAAAGGTCGTGAAAACATTTTAAAAACGTTATTGTAAATATTTTGGGCAAACATTTTTTGCAAAATATTTTTTCAACCCAAAAATAACATTCTGTTTAGAATGATTTGTACCAAGTTTTCAAAAATGTTTTTGGAATCTTATTAAAACGTTTTTATACCCTTTATATAACCCGACATTTACATGTTTTCTGTAAAACATTTGTGTTTGCTGTGCAGTAAATTGCCAACAAATGTTATTTAATGTTATGAAAACGTTTTATACCATTAATGTACCCTTTATATAACCCGACATTTAAACGTTTTCTGACAACCTTTTATAACCTTTTGCGAATGATGTCGAAACAGTTTGTGTTTGCTGGGTCCGTGCTTTGATTTGTACAATTAGCACCGATCTTCGATTTTATCTTAGGGCCATCGAATTTACACAATATATAACGAAGTAAAACCAGAACCAAATGAATTGCAAAAGTAAGTTAATAATAAGTTTCAATGGTTATAATAAAGAGTGGTTTACACACTAACACATTTAAATCGTGAATAGTCACATAAGGGTAAAATGATGATCATAATTTGTTGTTAATCATCCAGTTATAACTCACTGTGGAGTATCGTATAGTAGTAAACCTGATATCTTGCAGCTATTAATAGCATCTATAGTGATGTATGAAATAGTCTTCCTCTGTGACCCACATATCTCATTTATATTCTGTGATACAAATACAGAGGACGATACCACACAATCCCATCATGCAATGCAATTTAGATAAACAGGAGCATGGTGTTGCATCGGTCGAAGATTTCGACTCACAATCGCGAGGTAGCTCAAGGTCGTAGGTTCGAAGCCCCGCGGCATCATCGTGTAAATAAGAAATTTTGCCGTAATCGGTGATTTAGGGCTGTGTTGCGCATCATGCAGTTATTGTTAACTACATGTATGTACACAACACAGGGGCACTCACAATAGGCAATATTAATCCCTACTGGTAGTGCTGTGTTGTAGATATAGGAGATGAACTAGTTAGCATCTTATATCAAAAAGTATAAAAGCTATGGTTTTAGTACTTGCTCTATGTATCAATTACTTATTCTTTTCAAAATATCTGAATATTCAATCCGGTACAAGCTTTAATAACGGAGCTCCGTCCGTACATGTCAATAGCGACATTATCGATCGGATTAGTCGACCGTAGCGGACAATTCGATCACTCATTGGATTAATATTATCACGTGGTAATAAATTTGCATTGGACAATAGATTACTACGAGCATATAATGGTTTAGTACGGCATATATCGGTTTAATCTTCACTAAGCGGGTTTATAGCTGGAAAGGTCACGGTGAATTTGCCATGGACATAACTGCACTATGGTCTGCTTTATAATTGCATTCTCTATAAAATTTTAGACATTTTGGCAAATATTCACTAAATCTACAATATTTTATCAAGATATTTTGAAAAAGGGCAAATAATCATTTTCAGAAATATAATTCACGTGGTTTTTTTACCAACGCTAGAATAATTAGCCAACGTTGCTATACCTTCATTATGTGTGTTGGATGGGTATCAGATCTATTACAGGGTGTCCCAGAAAGAATTACCGGGCGATTGAATTTGAACGTAAGTCTAGAAATATACTGCTTCAATAAAGTATCCTTACATTTGGAAAAATAATTACAATTTCCAAACTGAACAATATTGGGGTAAATTTGTTTTTTTTAAATCCTGCACGTTATGACACCATATTGAATCCAATGTGACTTCAAGAAGCAAAGTTACAAGCATTTGATTAGATGAAGGTCCTGTTTTAAAAGTGACAAGCTGGCCTATTCAAAACTCCACAGACTAGACATATGGTTTAGAGTGGTGAATGACTAATTTATTCGTTTGGCTTTAATTTAAAACAAAAGAAACAAAAGAAAACTGAAACAAAAGAACTGACAAATAAAATGAAAGTACAGAGAAGTAAAAACTGAAATAAAAACTGCTTTAAATAACGCTTCATTGAAGAAATTGTGTTGTCGCTTTGTTGCGCTTGTTGGAATTTTTTTGCGCCTTGTATAGGCCAGTTTGTCACTTTTAAAACTTGACCTTCGTCTATTCAATTGCTTATAACTTTACTTCTTGATGTCACATTGGATTCAATGTGGTGTCATAATGTTTACCCCAATATGGTTCACTTTTGAAACTGTGATTATTTATCCAAGTGTAAGGATACTTTATTGGCGCAGTATAGATATCAGAATCCAAAAATCTAAACATCAGCGTGTAGCCCATCTTATTCTGCATCTTATACACCAAATTTACTGGAATCAGTTGACTGATTGCGAAGAAATGAGCGATTACATAACGCATGCGTCAATTCACTTCATTCCAAGTTTGAAAGAAAGATCGTTCAACACAATGCGCACTTTTTAAACAATCTGTTTCTTGTAAAACATTTAATTAGGTTTTGTTCAAATTTGAAAACCTGCACGATATTGAAAATGAATGCTTGCGTGTCAGATGATGCTCGGTACTTGTAAATATCTTTTTCATTCATGTAGATATAAATATAAATGTTGCGCAAAGAATTATTTCATCAAGAATTCCAGCTGGCTTAAAAATTTCTCACACATTATTGTTTTTGGAATATTTCCAAGAAATTGTAGAGCAAAGTTTAAATCTTTTAAAACTTCAACATTAATGTTGCACGGTATCAAAACTCACACGTAAAGCTGTAAGCACTTGAACATTGTCATTCTTAGCTGAAATGTTCTTTGGAAAGTTAAAATATAACATATTTATGCAACTGAAAGAATTAAAGTTGGAAAGCTTCCAATTGCGTATGTGATGCACAATAGAATAGGCTATGCGCTACATGTTTAATATTTTTGATTCTGATGTCTATTTCTCGACTTACGTTCAATTTTATTAACTCGGGGCATTTTTTCGGGGATTTTTCTAGGACACCCTGTATATCGTGAAAGATAGAAATTGCAGATGAAATTGCAGAAAGTCTCACAAATTTGGACGATTTTAGACAGTTACATAATACTCCTAGGGGCATTAACAGCACATCATTGAATGTCCTATGTATAGTAACTTTGCTCAAAAGACAATGCATATTTATGCTGGTAACGAGAATCAGGAATACTGTAGTTAAGATCAGATATTCGGCATGATGATCGCATGTTTATTTCTTTGGGGAAATCAAGGGCATTTGGAAGTAAGTACTTTAAAAGTCACCACTTCATGTGTGTTTGAGAATAGAGTAGTATTCTGAGCCATTTGTATTTGATAGGTATTAAATTATATGTAGATGAAAAGACATTGAAGAACAATGTTTTCGTTCGCCGTTACGCTTATCCAATTTTCTAGATTTTCTTGCATGCCTTTGGTGAAACTCCCACAATGTGCTCTTGAGAATGTGGATGGTATTTATATATTCTTTTGTAAATCTTCTGGCATTCTTACCTTCCATGTTTAGGGAATACATCGGTGATATGTGAGGATTTCATGTAATACAAAATAATATCGAGGAAGGCAAATTAACAAGAACATTACTTTCATTCTCTGAGGTCCCTTAAACTCCCATGCTGAATTCAAAGAACGTGTTTTTCGTGTTTTAAATTTCTCTTTCTTGCAGTTAGCTTATGTTTAAATGCAGAGCTCTGTTTTTAGAATTGTTAATTTCGTAGGGCTTCATTGCGAAAAACAAACAAGGCAAGATCATACGCTGTTAAGCACACATACCGAACCAGGAACAACAATAAAACAAATGTTGTTTTGTTATTAACGTTGTTAATAATTTGTACTCTGACATCAAACGTTCTACAATAAACTGCTAAACATGATAAAGATATCTTCCCATCCAAATGTTAAAAAAAGGCAAAATTTACATGATCTTTGCCTTTTGGATACTACACTATATTCAACAATTATTTTAATACGATATCATAGACATTCAGCTTATAACGTCCACAAATCCCTTTACAACCAGTTCCCGAGGATGGACAAGGTGTGTGAAATCGGCTCCTTTGATAATCAAGTCGCACATTCTTACTTCGCAATGCATGCTGGGAGCCTATTGAATCACTTAATTATAAACCTAACTAGAACTGATGATCATGACGAAAATATAATGATAGGCTTTAATAGCTGATGCTCTCGGAAATGAAATCTAGTACTATATTTTTGTATGATAATAAATATTATGTAGAAATTACGTAGCAAGAGAAGCCTGTGATCCTCAATAACATCTTTATCATATCATTGTGAATGATGGTGATACGCATGTTGGTATGAATCCAAACATTACATGTGGAATTATATTTCAAGGATTTATAGCTTATATTGACGAAGTCCTAAGGTGATGGACAAAGTGAATGGAGGCTAAACGTTCCTGTAAGTATCAATACGTACAATGTTACTCTTAAATACAGAAATACGGATTCTTCACCATTTGGTCACTAAACCCTATAGCTATAAACACTTTAGGTTCGATGTTAATATCACGTGTATTTCAAGGAACAACTTAATGATCTTCAAGAAACTCAACAACGATAACGTTACTCGCGATGAAGTCAGCAGTTGATACGTTATATTTGGCTTTATTGAGGAATGACTCAGATTATTCAGGCCCGGATACAGGCCAAGTTTAAAATGTCCGGAGGCAGGGTAAGAAACCTCCATGTCCGTCATTTGATATATGACTTTGTACCTTACTAGCTCTTGCTGTTTGAATTAGATCGTAGGAATAACTCCGTTCGAAGGGTGACTTTTGTTGATGCAATAGGAAAAGAATAGCGATGATAACGTCTAGAAAATATATAATTGATACATTGATACATTAATACACCTTGGAATATGATGGTGTATTGTCTATTATGGCAAGAATGTATTAAGAATGTTTGGTGCAGTGTTGTAAAAATGTTTAAGGTACAATTCGAACAGGTAATAATAAATAGCAGCTCTTCTTTCTTTATTGAGCAGGTAAAATCGCTCTACGTAATACATATCTCAGACTAAATGGAAGCGTAAAATCTGCTTGAGGATAAATACAATAGCTATTATCTTAGACATCACTTAATATCAACCGTATAAAATTTTGATCCGGTAAAATGTATTAATGTTAAATACATTTTGCAGCGGAATAAGTCACATCACATATAACATTTGACAAAATATGTCTAAAGTTTACATGTAGTTAGTAAATTTTATAGAATTCAAATGTAATATCCAACGAAAAACAAATTAAGAAAAACATTATCATAAGTTAATAGAGGAACAGAGAGAAGAAAGAAGGAAAGAAGACATTATAGAAAGAACAAAAGAAGAAGACAATTCACAGAAAAATGACAGAATAAAATAATTAAACTGAAAACACAGAAGGATGCAACAGATCATTTGCTAACACACGGGAATTATACTCACACTGCGCCAAAAACGAATCAATTTTCCTACTTAAGGGGGTACTACACCCCTGGCAAATTTTGTGCCTATTTTTGCATTTTTCTCAAAAATTATAGCGTATTGGTGACAAGTAAGATATGTACATTATAGAGTCAAGAACTACAACTATTGCACTGGAAATTTTATTTCAGCACAGACAACAGTTGTGAGGTTACAGCCAAAAATGAGGGAAACCAATATTTGATCAATAAATCAATAACTACTTGCCTTGAGTTGCTGAATTCACAGAAAATGACAGAATAAAATAATTAAACTGCCCCTATAATATACTTATCTTACCTGTCACCAACGCGCTACAGAATTTTTAAAAAATTAAAAATAGGCAAAATATTTGCCAGGTGTGTTGTACCACCTTAACCCAAATCGACGAAACCTCTAGCCTCAATACGAGTGCATTGGTTATGTTTCACGGGATATCTTTCTATGATTATACATTATTATAACGATTCATGCTAGGATTATGTAACCGGAATGTCACTCCCACTGCAGCAAAAATTCTGCAGAAATTCCAGACTTTTATAATACAAAACACATAATGGGATAATATAACGTTTAATGAACTATCCACAAAAATGTTCATAATACTGGGCATTAATGAATACAATGGACCCCTTTTTCAATTATGTGGTTTGTCATTTATTCCGTTGGAATAAACCTTTGGTCTTCAGTTTATATTAATTTTGCTGTGACACATTGCAACTGTACGTAACTGTCTACGAACTTAGTAAACAGGTTGATTAAAAGCTGAAGAAAGATGAAAAGGTGTCAGATTACACTTTTACATTTGCTGCATACATTCTTGCATTCAATAACGAATTCATTACAGCGATATCAGATATCGAGGAAATAATGAAAGAATAGGGTCAAATCATGAAATCTCAACATGAATAAGAAGTGGTAAAGAAGAAAGGCGGAGAGAGAGATGAGAGAGTGAAGGGGAGAGAAGGGAAGAGAGAGAGGAGAGAGATAGATAGAGATACTAAAAAGGTACGGATATAGGAGATTATAATGTTATATTGGGGAGAGTGTGCCAAGGAGAGAGATTGAAGATGTTATTCTTATGTAATTGCGCTATATATATCTGGCTTTAAAAATACATTTGTGCAAAATGACCGAATCACCCAAAACTTACTCTATAACACTTCCAATATGAATATTTAATTTCATCTTGTGAGGATTTCTAATGTTGCTCGCCCAAAGCCATTGTTGTATATTCAAGAATGCAAACATGGCTCTTAAAAGGACATTTCGTGACCCACAGCCTCATCCCCACACTTTTCTCAAAAAAAGTTGAGATTCTTATACCACTGGAAACCTCTGGCTACATAATGTTTATGTACCAAAAATTTCTTGTAGATAAATTCGTTTAGCAAAAGTATCGTCAAATTTGAATTTCGTTCTGGTATACAATTACAACACTGGTCTATATGGGGCAGTGTAATACACATAATCATGTATAACTCGCTAACGCAAAATCAGAATCAAATGAAAATTTGGGAATATGCTTTTTTCGTGGATATCTACTGAAAGATGTCATAAAAAGAGGATGCTAGGGTCACGAAATCCTCCTTTAAGTAACAAAATAAAATAAAATGTAAGATAAAATAATATACAGTCCTCAACTGTGAGGAACTTAATTAACTAAATCAAGTGGAAATTTCAGTTACTTAATTTAGCCGTATGATATTGTATTACGGATTGCTCTAATAGACATAATCATAAGCTACAAAGTAAAACAAAACCTTAAGTCGTTCTGATGGTAATATTATCAACCAGAAACAGGAGTGTTAGTAGTTTTAAAAGTTTGGTTTCAGTATGAATCAATGGCATTGCAATAGAAACTGCAATAATTTCATTAATGGACAAAATATAATAATAAATTGTTAAGTTAAAAGCGTATTATTAATATTACACAATTGTACATGCGGTATTTATTGCTGCAATAAAAGTTACCTTAATTGCATACGTTTCGACATTAAGTATAATACTTTGTTTCAGGAAATAGTACATCATAGTATTACAATGTTCAGTCTAAATGGCTCTCGAATTTGATTAGTTTTGCTTCCCTTTCTATCAAAATAAAAAATACGAGTTTACCGGTATATGCGTTTATCAAATAAACTCAACCAGAAAGTATCGAAACGATTATAGATGGTCAGATATAGCGGGAACTGAAATATATAGCAAAAACTTATTTAATGTATATAAAGCTCAGCTTTCTCCTGCGCATTTTGATACCTCTTTTGTTGCTCTACGATATCATTTGGTGGAGTTATGGGCTCTTGAGTGGCTTCAAGTCGGATTTTGAAAGTTGTACTTAGCTCCTATTCAAGCCAAATGCGTCCTTTGTCTTGATCCAGCAGTGATAGATAGTGATGGTGGGCACACCAATCGTCGTTTTATCTTTTCAGTTTCTGTTTCCGTATCCGTATCCGTTTTTGTAAGTCATTGTTATTCTGAAGTAGTAGTCTCCCAGGTGTGACCAATCTTTTATTCTAGCCTTTTGTTAGTTACTGAAAATTTGAAGCTCGTGAATTTCAGTTTTCATTTTGGTAAGTTATATTGATTTTTGACATAAAACCTTGAGATGTGCGGTTGGGTGCTAATCTAGACAAAAGAAGAGTCTAAATTTTACGGTCCTAAATTCGCGGTAAATTGTACGGCTTCAATTGACCTGTGTTTGGTGTATATGCACTTACGCCTAGACGTAAGTAGCTCGTAAAAATAGTCTTGCATTGAAATATATACTAACCATGTTGCCAAGTTATAAGCAAAAGTCTTTCATATTGGCGATGAAACGAGCGTCTAAAATAGTCAAAAATCTCCCAATAGGCGCGTACAAGTGGTGATTTGGTAATCATGTTTTATACAAATGCAATACAAAAGAATTGCATTGGAGCAAAGATAATGTATTCTATTCATTCGTACCAATGGCAAGCTAATCTGATAATTGGTTGGGCCTATACGCTGGCGAAGTTACGTAATTAATCGGATTAACTACCATAGCAATAGGTACAAACAATTTTGAACATACCGCGCTGCACTACAACCAGGTTGCACTCATCACCTGTCGTCAATCATATAATAGATTGAATACAATACCGCTCTTTTCAAAGAGACTAATCTTACAGGTGCAAGTGATTAGCATTTCTTTGACATCTATGGTTCAATGCAGAGGTGCCGCATGAACGCAGTAGTGCAGCGCGATATAATCAAAAATTGTTTGTACCTATTGCTATGGTAGTTAATCCGATTATTACGTAACTTCGCCAGCGTATATGCAAGACTCGGGTTTATTTTAAATGTTTATATTTGCAGAGCTTATTTTCAGTCATGGATCATACTTATAAATACTTGAGACTGAACAAGTGAGAGTGGGAGGGGGTGAGGAAGAAAGAGAGGAGAGGGAGAGACGGAGAGACTAGAAATAGAAGAACTCGAAAGGAGAGAGTAGGGACTGGGGAGGGAGTGGGGAGACTGATCATAGGGGGGGGGGGGGGCAGGGGGGGGCAAAATAGGGAGATGGACATTGATACGAGGGGAGGGCGACACCGTGGCCCTGCACAAGTGCATTGGGGTGCGACAGGCTCATAATCGGACCTTTTGTGATTTAAGGGCTTATTTTGTTTTTATAGAAAAACGTGGACTTTGTCATTCGGATTGGCATGCATTTTGTCAAATTAAGGGCTGGGGTATGAACGTTTGGACGGACATTAGAGACTCAGAATCGAATTGCATTCTGAGAGAATGTCTTTCTGATATCAAATAATTTTAATTTTTCGAAATTCGCAATTTAATACACATTTTATGGCAAATCATTAAAATTGATATTTTTGATATTTAACAGGAAGTAAACTTTATAAATCTGATGGAGGTGAGTTGGGAGACTGATTTTGACCTTTCGGGAAGATATGGATTTTTTTCCCAAAACACAAAAAAAATTAGGGGGATATGGAGAATATATGGACTTCGAGGACTGTTATATATCAAAAATTCGAAAAATATCAAATTTTATAATTTGTCATAATATTTGTATTATATTGTGATTTTCAAAAATAAAAATTATTTGGAAAGACATGCTTCGTATTCAGAATACACGATAGGTCTGGTGCCCTGCACAAGTGCATTAGATCCTTAATGGATCAATTAAAAAATGTGCGACAGGCTCATAAAAAATCGGACCTTTTGTGATTTAAGGGCTTTTTGAATCCACACTTTTTTATAGAAAAACGTGGACTTTGTCATTGGATTGGCATGCATTTTGTCAAATTAATGTAGATCAATTAAAAAATGTCAGACGAGAGGGCGCTAGACCATTAAAAATCGTGAATTATACGATCTTTAGCTTCTTTTCGTTGTTGACCGGTTCATCACCGTTGTTCAACTGTTAACATTCGTCGGTGTATTTTCAGATTAAATTATGCCGTTTTATTCTGTAGTTTTATTGATGATATTAAGAGAGAAATCATCGAAGTTTTTGTAGTCAATGATTAACCGCATTTTTATTGACGATAGGTATCCCTCTATTGAAATAACCTGATTGGTACTTCAAAGTTAACAATGAAGGCAGTTAAACGGTGATGAACAAGTAAACTAAGTCTCCCGCTTTTATTGACATAGGTATCCCTATTGAAATAACCGATTTTCAAAGTTAACAATGAAGGCAGATTACAGTAAACTGAATCCCCTGCGTTTTCGTAAACAATAGACTTACGGAAACTGAAAAGATAAAAAGACCCTTAGTATTGAGATGTCAGCAGAAAGAGTGCATGAGATAAGTCAGAGAAAAGAAAAGGGTAGCAAGTATTGAAGTTGGAAATCGAAGGAGTAAAATAAAGTAAAGTTCATGGTTAAGTAAACAGAGCACATCGGTGTCCTTTGATTTTGTGTGTGTGGGGGGGGGGGTGGGGGGGGGGGGGGGGGGGGGGGTGTGTGTGGGGGGGGGGGGGGGGGGGGTGTACACGACGAACGCATTTGGCTTGAATAGGAGCTAAGTGCAACTTTCAAAATCCGACTTGAAGTCACTCAAGCGCCCATAACTCAACCAAATGATATCGTAGAGCAACAAAAGAGGTATCAAAATGCGCAGGAGAATACTGCGCTTTATATACATTAAATAAGTTTTTGCTATATATTTTAGTTCCCGATATATCTGACCATCTATAATCGTTTCGATACTTTCTGGGTTGAGTTTATTTATCATATTAGTTCTGTGGGTGGAGGTGGAAGTCCCAGCAAACACAAAACGTTTTCGATATCATTCGCTAAAGGTTAGAAATGGTTTCTAGAAAACGTGTAAATGTCAGGTTATATAAAGGGTATGTGTCTGATGTTTCTAATTAAAAACGTTAACACTAAAGACAGTAAATATGTGACTGATTAATTACGGACGTCAAACTTTGTTTGTCTTTATATCTCTTTTCATAATGTTTGTGTCCATCTCTTCTCCTTTTTCATTCCCATGCAGATTTGACATCTTCTTTCATTTAGTTGTCCAAGTCTTCCTTTATTCTCTATCTTCCTCTTCTGGTCCCTATCACCTTGTACTTCTCTTCTTCTAATTACAACTCGCTCTATATGTCCCCAGTTATCCCTTTTACTAACGAATATTTTATCTCTTACCTTCCCGTCTAGCAACTTCTGCCATTGTCAAAATTCATTAGAAAGGAACATACTAAGCTGGTCAATATCTGTTGATATAATCTGCACCTGCTGTACGTCATTTTAGATTGTTATACGGGACACAATGGCGTAGAAGCTTAGCTTATGGTTAATATATATATTAATGAAGCCTATGGCTGGTTCCGAGAGTATAATAGTTGGGGACATGATTGATCAAACGTTTTCTGTATCGTCTTCTCTTTCCAACTCTCTCTCTATGTCCCATTTATCCATGGTACTAACGATTTATCTCTCACCTTCCAGACTTATAATTTCTCTCAACCTTTGCTACTGGATTCGTTTTTGAATGGAACATTTATACTTGTATTCAGACCTCCATGGTCAATACCTGTTGATAACCTACACCTGCTGTAGGTATTTAATACCTCATCATTTTATATTGTAGCATGGAATACAACAGTGTGGAAACTATAGCTTACGGGTCACAGCGTCATCATTATGAATGGCCAAGTGGACCAAAAAAACGTGTAAGATTATACGTGTAACCTTACACGTGTAAGATGACATCTTACACGTGTAAGATTGTATCTTATGCGTGTAAGATCGCATCTTATACGTCTTACAATCTAGCGGGATGGTTAAATTGACGAATCATATATAAAGAACCCATATTTAAACCCCAAACAACCTATCATCTTATGCGTATTCATCTTCGACCAATTAAAATCTCGGCATGGCATTTCTTACACGCGTAAGAATTGCCTATTCGGGATGGACGGTATTCCGATTTGACTGGTGCAACGAGTGTCGAATAATCTCAGCCTCGATATCGATCTGCACCGCGGTAGCTTTCGCAAACGTAATTATTTTACCATCACCTCTTAAAATTTGATTGATATGAGTATTAATTGACTCCATATAACTGAAAAAAGTAGCCAAAAAGTGAGATACATCGGACCAACCGTCGGAACAATTCCTGACAGAGATTCGTCATAAAATACAGGACATTGTAGCACTCATACAAATTAAGAAAATACCTCGTTTACGATTTTGGTGACGAGTTCTCCTTATCCTCGGTACGCCGCCAGTAATATCACGTATCGCCCATCACTAAAATCCAAATCTTACACGTATAAGAAGTCGTGGGTGTTACAAATCACAAAACGTCTTTACATATTATTGGTTGAAGATTGTTACGCGTGAGATGATTGGTTGTTTGTGATTTCTTACTCTGTGATTCGTCAATTTAAAAATCCCGCTTCATTCTTACACGTATAAGATGTAATCCTACGCGTATAAGATGAACTGAACTGAACTGAACTGAACTGAACTGAACTGAACCTTACACGTGTAAGATGCAATCTTACACGTGTAACCTTACACGTTTATCTTACGCGTTTATTGGACCACTTGGCCATTCATACATCATCCCTATATCTTCGTGTCAAAAATTGCCGTGATAGTACGGCGAATCCTCTCGTTTTTCAATAGCTACGCATGGCGATTTTGTTCGAGATAGGCCGAGCGACTCAGGCTAAGAATAGTACGACTATCATGTGAGACACCACCAAGTTCTATTCTACAAATTATTACGATTTGTGCATGCTCTAGTATCCCATATGGTGTTGCTATTACAAGGAAATTCGATTTGTGTTGAGGTAAACCCCAGGTTTTGTTTCCAATACACTAACTTGAAATGCAATACACTAATTAGCGACCCTTGCTGTTGGCTGTGGATACATTTTACTGCATTTTTGGCGTAACGATTTTTTAAATCGTAAGTTAAAATTGTGATATATTTAATTTTGAGAATTACAATTATATAAAGGAACACAAATTAGCCCATTCACCTAAAATCCAGGTGCTTGTATTGAATATTCGATCACACGTGTATTTCACAATGTATATGTAAACTTTCTTTTCTTTATCTATGTCAACAATAGAATATTGATTTCACCAACGGAGTATGGAGCTATGAAAAAAATATTTATAATACAGGGTGTTGACACTTTGCGGGTAATATGGGTAAGTTATCATGTCAGTACGATATTTGGTTCTTATAACCGTCGTGATATTGAAACGGCTCGATGATACTGTTATTGCCTATGAAAACTTACTTTGAATTAGGAAAGCCTTGACCTAGACATGAGTACCAAGAAAATATTCGGAGAAAAGACTGCAAATCTTCTACACCCGACATCGATTTGCAAAATTACTTTTGGGTAGCATTTGATGAGTAATAAACCTCAATAATCCGATTCTACATACATGTAACTCGGTTTACTTTAAGCTGCAATTACTCTGAGTATCAGCTCGATAAGGTAGTCGTTTTGTATCCATATTCAGTCATGATCTACTCAACGAACGGAAATTGCACATTTTGCTCTTCCTTCTATACGACTGCCTTACACCCATTTGTATTATCATTCGGTCTTTTGGTTCATTTCTTGTCGTATTTTCCTGTCAGTAAATAACATTGTATCGTGTTAGCTTCTACCGCAAAACATGACGATTATGCAAGATAAAACTCCCAAACTTGTGATTGATCATTAACGTCCCAACACTTTGCTATGTTAGTATTAGTTCCTTATTACAAAAAATAATATTTGTAATAAGGAACTAATGCTATGGGAAACATAGTTACCATTAGAAAACAAACCATAACCCCGTTTCTGGATATCATACTGCAGTTACTGTCCGTTTTCCTATACACAATACACAGTGCTCTCACCATTGACGCGTGACCCCTACAAATGATGTATGTTGAAGAATGGGCACTTGACTAGTTAACATCACTGTGTGAAAAATAACCAGCCAATATTTAATTTATTCTCCAAAACTTCTAGCAAATATATTTTCTAACATGACCTAAAATTACAGCTAGGTTAGATGTTCAGAAATGGTCGCACTTTTGTAAAATATGAGTGAGGGCAAGGCATAGCTAGCCAACTCCCCGTGTTAATTGAATGGAGATTTGACCGAAAATATTGGTATCGGACCGCTCACTTCTGAAGGATGCCACAAAAAACGGTAAAAGCTACATTTTAATTATTCTCTGGCAAACCTTCATGATGAGTTTCTTATATAGTATGCCGAAATTGGGTACTGTAGGTGATTGACAAAGGGTCGCACTTTTCTGATAAATAAGTGACAGTGAACATGAAATATCAGCGCCCATAAACCCAAGTTAGTAGCTAGTTAGTTTGGAGGCCGTCACGGGACTGATTATTGATTATTGAAGTGCCTTATTAATAGATACGCACGATTTAGGGCAAGAAAAACAAAGCTGGGACACTTTTGGAGACATCATCATCATCATCATCATCATCATCATCATCATCATCATCATCATCATCATCATCATCATCATCATCGACATCATCATCATCATCACTTTCTACATTTTTCTAAACAACATAGGGCCTACCGTTTTAATGAAATAAAACATCACGATTTTCATCACAAAACAAATATAATGCATAAGAAATCGTTTGTTTTAGAGCGTGATGATGAAATAAAACATCAAAATTGTCATCACGAAACAAAGTAATACATGAGAAATCGTTTGTTTTAAAGCGTGATGAAATAAAACATCACGATTTTCATCACAAAACAAAGTAATAGGCCTACAAAAGAAATACATTTTTCGAGAGTGATTAAATAAAACATCACGATTTTCATCACGGAACAAAGTAATACATAAGACATCGTTTGTTTGATTGCAATCAACCGCGACAGTTCGTCTCACACACATAACAATGCACTGCGATCAAATAGGTTGATGGCAACATTTGATTGAATGGACTGCACTGCGCCATGATTACGTGCACCGGTTCAAATCCTTTGTTTGGAGCCAATCAATAATTTCACGTACAGCCTCTATGCAAATTAGAGTTTACACACGCTGCAGCTGGGGTAATCGACCGAAGCTGGTTGCCGTTAGTGATCGAATGCATGAGCTTATTTGCTTTACTGAATCGATTGACTGGATTAATTTCCTGTTAACTGGGTTTAATGCCACAAAGGTCGAATCGCCTTTGCCATGGACCATGACTGCATCATGCGTTTGAAGTCAAATGATATACCTTTTTATAACTTATGATATATATTTTTTAAACACGAAATAAAACAAAATTGACCGTGGAAGGAATTTACGGCTCATTCGTCGTGTACGGTCACAAATTGTAATTCAATGTGTGCGCCAATTTTTTCCAAGTACTGCCGATTTATTGGTTTTGACCTGTTTTAGGGTGTTTTGTTTAAAGGTATTTGTATTATAGCAAATTTATTATTGTATTATAGTACATTTACTTACCCTGCATTTTTGCACGGATCATGATAATGAACAAACTTTCCTTCGTATGTTCATTATCTTTATATTGTGAAAGGGGCAAATGTTGTGCATTTTCAGCGATGTCTCTACTACGTTCATTTCAAACGTGCAAAATCTTCAAAACTGGCAAATACGCGACCTCGATTCGATACAGGAGAGTGATTTTGAATAGATAGATCGACGGGCGTACGATCACGGCGTTTGGAAATCGCAAGCTCTGTAATGTGAAATGTTAAACGTCTGTCTATGTTTTTTTAACGTTTTTTGAATAAAATGAGTAAGGGGGAATCCGGGGAGGAGTGATAAGTCCATTTGTCCATTTAAAGTTATTTTCAAGATTAAGGTTAAAAGGTAAGGGTAAAAGGTTAGAATTGCTTTAAAGTTACCAGACAGGTAGAATTTCCCAAGGATTTGATTTGTGCTTTTCATACAAATAGAATTGAAGTCCATTGTGTTAGTGGATCCTTCAGTCTTAATTTTCTAGTTTCACCTAAACATGTACATTTATGAGACAAATTTCACGCTGGCATCGACTACAATGTATTACATCCAGTTCTGATCGTAGCGTGTGGAACTGGCAGAATTGCATATCTACGTTACCCAGATGAAACAAACACCGAGTACATGTTATTATAAAGATTCTCAATAATTTATTTTCTATTAATTATTCTTTTGTTCATCTATTAATTATTCAAAATAATCGAAGAAATGTTTTGAAGTGTTTCCAAATGAAGGATTTGTTAACTCTGTGTCAATTATGTGACTGAAAAAGTTAATGGGGCATGGCAATTATGGTAATGAACTACTCATTTGAATATAAATTTGGTGATAAATAATTTTACATTATTGTAAAATATAACTATTTCAAAATTGATGACAACTTTTATATATATCAAGTGAGTTTATAATACCGTATTGATAATGAACATAATATACTCTAACCCAGCAAACACAAAAACGTTTTTAAAATTTTTAAATAAGTTATATTTTGGCTTTTGGTATTTTTAGGTAAAACGTTTTAATAACATTAAAATGTCGGGTTATATAAAGGTCATGAAAACGTTTTAAAACGTTTTGTAAGAAAACACACTACAGCAATATTTCTAAAATGTTTTCAAAAATGTTATTGTAAACTATTTTTGCAAAAACATTTTTGCCAAATATTTTGCCAACAAGTAAATAATATTATGTTAAAATATTTGCCCCCAGCAAACACAGAAATGTTCTTAAAATGTTTTCTTCAAAACGTTTTAATAACATTTAAATGTCGGGTTATATAGAGGTCATAAAAACGTTTTTAAAACGTTATTGCAAATATTTTGGGCAAACATTTTTCGCAAAATATTTTTTCAACCCCAAAATAACATCCTGCTTAGAATGTTTTGTATCATGTTTTCAAAAATGTTTTTGGCATGTTATTAAAATGTTTTTATACCCTTTATATAACCCGACATTTAAACGTTTTCTGTAAAACATTTTGTGTTTGTTGGGCAGTAGATTATCAAAAAATGTTTTTCAATGTTATGAAAACGTTTTATACCCTTAATATACCCTTTATATAACATGTTATTTAAACGTTTTCTCGACAACATTTATAACCTTTTCCGAATGAAGTCGAAAACGTTTTGTGTTGGCTGGGAAGCCCCTTTTATGCTTTATATATCACTTTCTTTCACTTTTGAATGCAGGTCATATTGTTGCACTCTCTTATTGAATGTATTAAATCAGTTTATTCCCTACTGCCCGTTAGCCTGTAGCTAGCCTTGTACTTCTTATCTTTGGAGTGGCACGTTTCCATTTTGTCTCAAGCATTGGATTATTGATTTACAAATGGCCCTTCTGTTGGTACACGACAATATCATGTATCAATACTCATGGCAGGTAGTCGATCTGCAATTTGTCATTTGCAATCTAAAAGCAAATTAACATTCGACAACATAAAAGTCCTATTGAACTATAAGATTTGTCAACCTAATTTGAGAACAGTGTGGATGTAGGTTCGTTTTGAAATTAACCATCACTTGAATAATAGTCAAATCTCGCAAATACAATAATAAATGGAATTGATTTTAAGATATAGCCAATAAGATTATTCAACTATTTTATTTTAATGTGCTGAGCAAGACTTCAATTACCATAACTTTAGAACCGTAAGTCCCGGAGTTGATGGAGTTGATATAAAAATGGGACATTTGAAAGCCACCACTGTTTTCTTAAGATTTCACGCAAAATATCAAAGTTTGGACCGTTTACGAGTGTCCTGATTTTACCCATATATACTGACTCAAAAATATGTAGTCAAAAAAGCATTAAAGCTATCTTTTGAATTTGACTATCTAGGTAACAAGTAAAAAACGTTAGTATGTGCGTCTCTTCATCTTCGTTTTTTATTGCCTCTAAATGTCATATTAAGACACATGTCAGATTGCGCCAAGATTTCCCTTGACGAAACATCGAACTTGCTTTGTATTTCTTTTGCCAATGTCTATGTTGGCTACGTTAGAGGATGTGATAAACCAATCTCATAATGCAATTTTATATTCTACCCGTAATTGAATGTAACAAATCCATCTAACGACTTATGGTGACACTTATCACCCGGATCTCAAAGGACCAGCGTCACTTTAATAGGAATGAATGTAGGTCACGTTTTAGTAGCTATTCTTTGCACAAAGTTTAAAGTTTGTTAAACACTCATCTATTCTTTTACATATTGAAGGATAATTTATGAACCACAAGTTAAGTAAAACTGCAAATTCATTTATTGAAATATTTAGGAAAAAGTAAACGAGGAGCAATACTGTTGTTTATGTCTCTGCAAACTAGTGGCAAATTTGTGCGAATCAATGTGTAACAGTCTTTCTTTTGATGGGGTCACAAACTTCACGGCTTTTACTATTCACTATCATTTTTTTTTCAAAGGAGTTACGCTACTTCACTCTTTGGGTAACCCTCCAGCAATGTTAAGGTGACCGTCTTTAAGGTTAGTAATTGTGTACAATTTCATGAATAATGTACTCTGCTTTTAAGCGTTCTTCTAAATAAACATGAGTAAGATTTCTTCACCACCCTATTCAAAGACAGCATCAAAATAAATTACATGATATAATTTGGAAAGTGCCCTCTGCTCATAAAACACACAAAGCGCTTTTCAACCAGTTCCAGAGGACGGATGTTGAAATCGGCTCCTTTGATGATCAAGGCGCACAATTTTACGTCGCGGTGCATGCTGGAAGTCGGTTGAATCAACTAATCATTAAGGTAGCTAACTGATGAACCTAGGCAAATTATCACGATAGAATATAATTGATGATACCATGAGAAGATAAAACATGAGTTTCTTTCAAGTAGTATACTCATCTTGTAGAATTGATAACAATTATGTAAAATTACGTAGCAATAGAAGTCCATGACGCTTGAATGATGGTGATATTGATGTTGATAGGGAGACAAAATGTGGTTTTTCTCAGGTGACATTGTTTTTCCAAGCATTATCTTATATTGAGTAACCCTAAACAAGATCGATGAGCCAATGAGAATGACCACCACGTCTTGATTTTATTTCACTTGTAATATATACGCTCATATATTCCAAACAGTCTTAGAGTTTGAAAAAAAAGTTAAAGGACATTGGGCATTGGTCCTTGACTATTGCTTGAGACAGGATATAAATGACATATGTATTGTTAATTTCTTTTAATGGTTCTAGAACTACTGCAAAGTATGTTGTAAGTGAGCTTCTCAATTGAGGATGTCGCTGGAAAAAAAGTACTCGAACGTGTAAATTGGAGTATTTTTATAACTGTGGACACCGGTGGACCTTTGACATTTTTGCCTATGTCGGAGACAGGTCAAAAGTATACTTTTTCTTAATCCTTATGATGAGAGCAACTTGGTTTTTAACAGGTTTTGACCAACTTTGAAATTCCACCCCTTGCATAAGCGGTCATTTTGGATTAATGTAAACTAGGTAATGTTCCACTACTTGGATTTTCGGGGACTTTTGATGTGTTATTTAATTAACTTTTCTGAAATGAATGGTGATTAAATGGATTCTGTTGCAATTAGTGGTGACTTAACCACTTATTTTTCTTAATTTGACTGGCCTATATACACTTCCTTTAACATAAAGCGTTCATGTATTATATTAGTCTTAAAAGCGCATCACTTTAAGAATAGATTCACACCATTTGACCGTGTTGCGATATGGCTACTAAACCCTACGGGTATAGACGTTTTAACATTTTTTCGATTTTCTAATCACGTGTATTTGAAGGCATAACCTTTAATATGTATCGATGACCTTCAAGAGACTCTACAAGGATAAAGTTACCAGAGATGAAGTCAACAGTTGATAGAGACGAATATATTTGGCTTTATTGAATAATAGCTCAGGTTATGTCCCGAGGCAGGGGTAAGAAACCTCCATGTACGTTATATTGGATATATGACTTTGTACCTTACTGCTTAAATCAGACTATGGGGATATCTGTTCAAGGGTGATTATTTGATGTAATTGGAAACGAAAAATTATGAAATATCAGGAAATCTATAGGTATAGTAATTAGTACAGTATAGTATATTATAGTAATTAGTATAGTGTTGTCTAGTCTAGTCTAGTCTAGTCTAGTCTAGTCTAGTCTAGTCTAGTCTAGTCTAGTCTAGTCTAGTCTAGTCTAGTCTAGTCTAGTCTATAGTAGTAAAGTATAGTATAGTATAGTATATAGTATATAGTATAATATATCCAAAGTATAACGCCGAATAATCATGTAACACCTTTTACACAATACAAAAAATTAAATATACAGCTCGTTTACAAGTCTTCCGTAAAACGTCTACCTAAGATTGTAGTTCCATTTACGTAAGTTGTTTTTGTTAGATCTTTCAAGCTTGCTGACCTAGAAATTTATCATATTGTATATGAGTTTTATGAATTTTCTATACTATGCCGTTTTTTACCCTGACGTGGCAGTAACGTCAGCGTGTATTTCACTGGGCGCAGCTTCAAAACGCTAGCTTTCGCTCAAAGCGCTGGCGTACACACACGCGCGATTAAAGACGCCGGATAGATACGCGAGCGAAACAGATGTCTCTCGTTATTTTTGATACCAACCGCTTTCACCAAATTTGAAATCAACATACCTTAGAATAATTTCATCGGAGAAAAAAAAGAGAAACAAAAAACATTAATGGAAACTTCTTATGATTGTACATTACCATGAAATCACTAGTTATTGTGCGGTTTTCAGCGATTAATGGAGGCCGAAATAAACTATCCTTACTGAATGTTTTTATGAGTCATTTAAACGCAATGGTATTTTTTCTGCAATTTGTTTCATCTTTGAAACTAATACAATATTTTAATGGAATTTTCCAAAAGGTTGCCTCTGACTGTGATCGAATGAAGTCAATTATAACCAGCTTTCAGATAATGAAATGCCCGGGATGAAATGTCAGATGCTAAAAGTTTTAAAAATGCATTTAATGCATTATTTACGGCATGACCAATATAACATTGCTTCATCCCTTGCAAATTGCATGAAGGAACCGAATCTATGCATATTTATTCGTTTGATTGCCAGATGAAGGAAGGTCGATCCGTTATTTGAAATTGAATCTTCATAGATTTAAAATAAAAAGTTTAGTAGGATTTATTTATGAATGGATATGGATAAACTATTTATTTCATAACCTAAATAGTTCAACGTACCATTGATTTTCCATTGCAATTTTTTTTATCTATAAATGCACTAAGAGTACAAAGTGAAGTTTTGGAGATTTGTGACCGTACACCACCATGACCACGAATGAGCCGTAAAGAATTGTATTCTGAGTTACAGTGTAAAATATGCATGAAGGTCGTATTCATAGGTACCTCAAGTTAGTGTATATGTATCTATTTTGATAACGTATATCAAACATTTTTAAACCAATCAATAATCCTATTATTGAAGAGAATAATAAACTTCTACATTATGTCTATAGAATTCTTAAATATCTCTAGTCTTTGTCTGTTTGCTTTGGCTAAATTCTGTTCAAGTGGTTCAAGTAATCCAATAAAGTCACTAAATGTATTCGCTGTCGAAGTGACGCCAAAAATTGGATTAACTACCATAGCAATAGATGAATACAATTTTTTAATAGATCACCCTGCACTACAACGTTCACGCGGTAACTATGCTTTGAACCATAGATGTCAAAGAAATACTGATCACTTGCACCTGTAAGATTAGTATCATTGAAAAGGGCGGTATTGTTTTCAATGAATGATTGCAGACATACACAGGTGATGAGTGCAACTTGCTTGTAGTGTAGGGCGATATATTCAAAAAATTGTATTCATCTGGCAGTTAATCCGATTATTACGTCACTTCGACCGTGAATAGCCCTACAGTCTTATGCGGCCCATACGCGATCAATTTGATTGATCAATTTTGGGGATTTCATGATGCAGGATTGGATACAAAATAATATTTCAATATTGTTGAAGAGATCTAATCTAGTTTGATTTTATTGACGGTTGGACAATAAAATCACTATTGGTGTTCTTATGTACAGTGCACAATGGCAGAATTTTTATTCACTCTTGTATCTAGGGTCTTTGATATTGATCAAATAAATGTAGACATTTATATAGCGCTTTATGCCGTAAACAGCCTCTAAGCGCTTTACATTTATTCCGCCGTCATTAGAATATGTCGGAACATACCTCCATCCAGGAATGTATCTAGTAGTATATCAATCACATTGATCGTGTATAAGCCGCATTAGCAGGCCAAATTACTACCAGCCAGTTGGACATGGCATTTTGACCAACCCGATAGCATCGCCTTCCAGTCACTGCCAGTCGGACTGGTGTAAGAAAAAATCTAGTTTAGAGTGTTAAAGTCTGATATGAAACAGATTCTTGCAAAACAAAATGTGACACGATCTGGTCCATGGGGGCCAAATGCGGCAAATTTGAAACTGAGATAAAGGTAAAATTATGGAGTAAATAACAATAAAATACATAAGAAAATAGATATCAAAAAACTTCATGACTTTAGATGGAACAAAAAAAGAAAAAGACTAAGAAAGAAAACAAATGCGAAAGAGTTAAGGACCGTATGGAAGAAAGATATACTAGATAGTTTGCTATTAATTATTTGCTTCGTAAATTGATGTTACAAGACATAGTGTTCCAAACGAACCAAGTTTCGGTGTGTTATACAGCCTGTCTCAAAAAAAGATTGTGCAATTGAAAAGCGCCCTCTATGGCAATTAGAAAATACCGTTGTGACATGATGCTTACATCAACGTCAAGGGTGCAGTCTTAGCTGTCAACTGCCGTTTGTTTTGTTCAATGTTCAATTTGCTTGTTTTAATCTCGAGATATGTTTAGTTAATAACGAAAGGGTAAAATCACAATTGTGCCACTTTTACTATAGGGAATAGGGCTAAATAATTAATAATAGAATTTTTCCTGCTGATTTAATTATGTTTATTTAATTTAATTTGTCGAGTGTCATTTTTGTCAAATATAAAACGTAGAACATCTATAGTTGAGAAATTACCTAGCATGGTCGATGACCTGGAGTAATCTCTCGGGTTTCTTTCAGTGTTGATTTTGAAAGTACGCATGGTTAGAAAATCAATCAGATGGCCTGGATTGATAATGTAATAAATTTAATCATACATTCAGTTGAAAGAGGAAATACTGAGAGATTCAGCATTACCATGATGTTCTTACAAATGGCAAGACACTGTAGAATGATATAATCTGTGGAGGTTGACAACATAAAAGCGGTTACAATCTACGCATATACTTCCAGCAATGATGGTTCATGTTTAATAAGTCAAGAAGAAAGAGAGGGGGAAAAATAGATCTTTTCTTGAGCTATTAAGACACATTGGGATCCGGATGCCCATGTAATATTTCATATGATCCCAGAATGAATCGAAAAGATGGAATTTTTTAGTTGAAGAGCATGTTGAATGAAGACATTTAGTTCACAAAAGCGTTCTCAGATTTTTAGGCGTTTTGCAATGGATTCGTAAAAATGGTGATCTACAATTTTGAAAATCTGTAACATTACTAACCGTTCAGAGTATATTCTTCCAGCAACGCATTTATGGTGCTATTTGTAATTTCGTAGCATGTTTAATAAGTCAAGAAGAAAGAGAATCGGGGGAAATCCTAAGCTGATAGATCTTTTCTTGAGCATACATCACCTATTATTATTATCTTATCATTGGGATCCGGATGCCCATGAATAGATGTAAGCAATTTTCATATAATACGAAATATCCATATCCTCCAATAGTTTTACTCTTAACCTGATCTAAAATAAAGGTGCTCTTATAATGAAAAAATAGTAGCAGAAGAAAAAGGTAGCATTCAAATTCCTAAAACTATTTTTAAATGATACTTAATGTATTTTTTTAAACCACACGATATTTGTATCATACAAGATTACGTAATTCTTTACATACTACATATTCATATTAAATTTTAAGTACTCGGCAAATGAAGAAATAATTGGACTTATTTTTAAATACGTGGTTGTCATTCATTCCAACTGAATGGGACGCGCCATTTGACTTCCAGGGCGGGCTGGAAGTTGGGATCGGTTCAATTTTTTCGTTGCCAAAGGCGGGGAATAGTTTTTGCCACCAAAGACATTTTGTTGCTGCACTAGATATTGCCCAGGATTTATTATTTTTAAACATTTTTATGCATTATTATAATTATACACAGTTAGGTGGGGAAAGTTTTTTTTTTACAATGTTGGTGGGGAAAGATTGTTTTTTAGTGATAGTGGGGAAAGTTTTTTTCAACCCTCACCCTGGAAGTTAAATGGTGCTTCCCTTACTATGTACCAAGACACAATGTAACTGTAACTGTCTACAAAATTATAGTACGAAGGTTGATTAAATGCTGAAGAAAGAAGGACAAGTGTAAGCGTACAATTGTACAATTGCTGCATGCATTTTTTCATTTTACTAACGATATTTATATTGTAATAATTATTTGTTCATTAACAGGATTGTAATGGATCTTACATTATGAATTTATCTGAATTTCCTTACAGAAAGAGAAATGAAAAGGCACTGAATAGTGAGGAGAGAGATTGGGAGTGAGAAAGTGGAGACGGAGGTACAATAGAAATGGTAATAAAATCATCAAATGATCAAATCTTCATATTAAAGAAAAGCAAACCGAAAAGAGAAAAGATAGAGATCGGGAAGATTTAGTGACTAATAAAAGATACATTAGCATAAAAACTATTGAAATACCCAAAAAGTTTCATTGTTGTAAAACATATTAGTATAAAAACTATTGAATTACCCAAAAAGTTTCATTGTTGTTAAACAATTTTAAGGATATCCGCGTACTCTATAATATCAGTCACAATATTCAGTTTCATCTTGATAAATTAAAAATTTGTACCAATGTCAAGTATTAAAAAAATGTATTTTTACTAATGTAGCTTGCCTAAAGGCATATGTCATATTCAATAATATTAAATGAATCACGTGGAAAAGAAAATACCTGAAGAAAATATTTTGAGAGACAAATCGTATTGATGGAAACTGTTTGAAAGGAATTCAATGGAGCATAATGTTACCAAGTTGCAGAAAATAATACTTAATATTGCCATGAATTGCATCGCAGGTTGCCCTTTTAGACCTTATCTGAAACTAAAAAAAACACAACCTCAGATGGTAATTTTATCAGCAATCAGCAACAGGAAATAAAGTAGTTTGATTTTATTGATATCAAATTATATTACATTTAGATCAAATCATAATTTACGTTATATTTTTGCATCGATGTGCTATAATATTGAGAAATAGGGAGTTGAAGATTATTGCGTAGGTTTGTTTTTTTATCCCAGAATAGAATATACAATGTGATTATGTAATAATGTATCATATAATAAATTTTTTAGTCTAAATAGGTTTTGAAATTTGAAAGACTAGCAGCAATCATTTTCCCCATTTCCTTACTTCATTAAAAAAAATAAAGGTTGTCAACACCTTTGCACATTTCAGATTATTGTTACAAACACAAATGTAAATGATATAATTTTGTTGATTGTTGTGCGTATATAGTAGGATATAATATTTTATGGTATGCAAGAGGCTGAGCCTGAGATGCTGTTAAGACCGAAATTTCAATGTGTATACATACAAATAAATAAACATTTTAAGAACAACTGCATTTGAACATGTTATTTTACATTACAAAATTCATACCTACCGGCATAAATGAATATTCTGTTACATTGTGTATTTTATTCTGTTGGGTGTTGCTCACACACTGGGTAAATTCGTACCCTAAATACGTATCAGAAAACACGGTTGTGAGGGTCCGGAACAAATAAAAATATATACTGCAATTCAAAACGGTTTGAGTAGTCCCGAAAAGAAGCCAGCCAGAAACATAATGCTTGTGCGTTAGTTGGCTCATACCGTCAACCTGCTACGATAAGATATATCTTGTAATTTTGAGAACAAAGCAAAAAATATGGTTCAAACATGCATTTAAACATATTTATTTACCAATCTTTGAATACGAATATGAACAATATGACAATGAAACAAATTAAACCTGTTTCCACCACTTCTAATTCCTGTTTCAGATTTGTCATCTTTACCATTTCGCTCCTCTTCCAACTTACCCTTTCCAATCTTGAAATATGATCTTTATAAAGTACTTTCCTCCTCTGGCAACATGGTTGGTAAAACAGTTGTCTCCATATCACCATGTATCCCTCTACTAACGATTTATCTCTCACCTTCCCGTCTTTTAATCTTTCCCAACCTGTGTTACTGCTCAGAACTCGTTTGAAAGGAACATTCTTGTATTCAAATCTCCCTGGTCAATGCCTGTTGATACAACATGCACCTGCTGTAATACATTGTGATTCTCGATTGGTACATGGAACACAATGACGTGGAAGCTTAACTTACAGGTGACCTATTCAGTAATGATTCTTGCTTACGATGCGTCATACTGAAAATTAAAAGAGCTTGAAGATACTGTTATTGCACAGAGAAACAGTATATAAAGTCTTGACTTAGAAACGAGCACCGGGAGTAATATTTGGGGAAAACTTTATACAATGTTAATGATTGATCAAAACGTCTTTAGCACCTGACATAAAGTTACATAAAAAACGAAATCACACTGCAGTATATTACTTACCATACACATTTCACGAGGAATAACATAATCACACAATTCTACACAAATTCAATTCAAGTTTAAAAACAGCTGTATTTGAACATGTTGTTTTACATTACACAATTCATACCTTTTGATAGCAATGGATGAATGGATATTCTGTTTCATTGTATATTTTCCCCAGTATTATATTCTGTTAGGCGTTGCTCACACACACCGGGTAAATTAGTACCCTAAATACGTATCAGCAAACACTGTTGTAAGAGTACGGAACAAACATGAATATGTACTGGAATTGAAAAGGATTTGAGTAGTCCCAAAAGGAAGTCAACCAGAAACATAAATGGTTGGGCAGTGGTGGGTTCACACCGTCAGCCTGCTACGATCAGACATTTTTTTAAACTTTGAGAACAAAGTACAAAATATGGTTCAAACATGCATTTAAACATATTTATTTACCAATATTTGAACACGAAGAAATGACAATGAAACAAATTAAAAAACCTTTGTTTCCACCACTTCCTGTTTCACATTTGCCATTCGTCCCTTTCTTATCTCATCCCTTTAAGCTACTCTTCTCTCCTTTTCCTGCTTTCCCTTTCCAATCTTGGAACATGATCTTTATAAAGTACTTTCCTCCTCCGGCAATATGGTTGGTAAAGCATTTACCTCCATATATCGCCATTTATCCCTCTTACTAACGATTTATCTCTCACCTTCCCGTCTTTTAATCTTTGCCAACCTGTGTTATAGCTCAGAACTCTTTTGAAAGGAACATTCTTGTATTCAAATCTGCCTGGTCAATGCCTGTTGATACAACATGCACCTGCTGTAATACATTGTGATTCTCGATTGGTACATGGAACACAATGACGTGTAAGCTTAACTTACAGGTGACCTATTCAGTAATGATTCTTGCTTACGATGTCGTCATTCTAAAAATTAAAAGTGCTTGAAGATACTGTTATTACCCGGAGAAACAGTATATAAAGTCTTGACTGAAACGAGCACCGTGAGTAATATTTAGGGAAATCTTTATACAATGTTAATGATTGATCAAAACGTCTTTAGCACCTGACATAAAGTTACATAAAAAACGAAATCACACTGCAGTATATTACTTTTAGTAGGAACCATACACATTTCACGAGGAATAACATAATCACACAATTCTACACAAATTCAATTTACTTTAAGCGCAATTACGCCGAGTACCATGCTCGACGAGGTGTAAGTATACCATTTGGTATCGGCATTCAGTCATGATATACTCAACGAAAGGAAATTGCACATTCTCCGTCTAAAGATTGCCTCGCATTCCATTTTTGTCATCATTCGGCCTCTTGACTCATTTCTTGTTCCAATTTTCTCCCGCCAGCAGGTAACATTGTACCATTATAGCTTCAAGCGCAGAACATGACGATGATATAAGGTCGGCTGTGATAATTCCAAATAGGATTTCCACCACTTTTACACTGAAATAATAATACCTAAATGAATCAAGATGAGCCAAATGTATCCTCATTGAAATGACATTCGATCAATTCCCATCGATCCACTGAGGCGATCGAATGGTTCAGTGTTTTATTTTCTATATCAATGGAGGCCACGAAGAAAACCATTGAAACTAATGTCAAGTTCTTTAAAGGTAAAGTGTGTCCCTAGCAATACACTGAACTATCAGAAGTCGGAAGAATTCACATTTTCCTTGCTTTTGGGTAACAACAATGCTGCCATGCTGTGCTATATAAGTGAATTCACAATATCCCCTTTTAAACCACGTCTAAATTTCTGCCAAGCTATGCATCCATCTTATCGCTAAAGACAATGTGGAATTTTACACGTCTGACTATGTTTTTAACGTTGTTTGGATAAAAATGAGTATAAAAGAATGGGGGTGGGAATACTACATGTAAAGTCTATATTTTAAAGGTGTTATTCAAGATTCTAGAAGGTAAGAGTAAGAAGGTTATAATTGCGTTATACTATCAGACAGGTAGAATTTCCTAACGATTGGTTCATCTGTGCTTAAATGGGAGAAATATTTCACTTTTACATTTTGTTTGAATGTCTTGGAAATAGACACTTGAAACTTCCTAAGAAAATCATGTTCATCCAAAGGGCCAAATAACTCGACTTATTCGGTAGTTCCTTAGTGTAGAAAATATTCCTCTTGTGAAGTACAGCGTTTAATTCCCACATTTGCAGCGCAATCATGTTTTTTAAGTCAAGCTCCCTTGCGACCAGCCTTAACTTCTTGTCAGTATGTGAATGGAAATTTACTTAGTTATGGAAGATCAAGCATAATGAATTTTCAGTAACATTAATATAATATATATTGATGCCAACTATTCTTCTTCTTCTTCTTCTTCTTCTTCTTCTTCTTCTTCTTCTTCTTGTTAAGTTCTTCTTCTTCTTGTCATCTGGTAATTTCACCTTGTCTCAAGCATTGGATCATTATTTACAAAAATTTTTGTATAACACATCTGAATATATCAATATACGTGGCAGTTAGTCGTTCTGTGCTATGTCATTTTGCATCTTCTTCTTCTTCGTCGTCTTCTTCTTCTTCTTTTCGTCGTCTTCAAACGTTCCAAAATGCTTTTGGATCTTCAAAATGAGGGTCTTTTCTTCAGGGATCTTCGGTCAAACTTCTTCTTCTTCTGCTTCAAACAATACAGAAATTATCTTTTCTTCTTCTTCTTCTTCTTCTTGATATCTTCTTCGTCGTTTTGTCATCTATATCAGTTTGACTTGTCTCAAGCCACATTCGTATTATTGATCAATCGGATTAGATCATTTTTTTCCATCAATAGGCATCTGCATATATTTATATATGTGGGCAGTTAGTCGATAACGATTGGTTCATCTGTGCTTAAATGGGGAGAAATATTTCACTTAGACGTGTACGATCCTTTGCTATGTCATTTTGCAATCTAAGAGCAAATTAACGATCGGACAAGATTAAAGTGCTATTGAACTAAATTGATTATGTGAGTCTACTTAGACTTGTCATTTTGAGTGAATGTGTCTTTGTGCAGATTCGGTTTAAGAAAAGTAGCTACAAAGGGAACAGTATAATAACATATATCAAGCGTTTCTAATACTTTAATCTTTTGTGCAGATTCGTTTTGCCTAAACATTACACGTATGAGTACAATAACCGTTCAAAGTTTCTAATAGTCATAATTTAGAAGGGTATCAGATGATTTCTTACAAAATAATTTTAATGGAACATTTTTAATATATTGAGCAAACACTCTTTTCTTCATCTTCTTCAAAAGGTTCTTCTTCTTCTTCTTCTTCTTCTTCTTCTTTAAATTCGGGTTCTTAAAGGGTATCTTAAGAGTATCGTCTTTTGTAATCTGAAAAACATTTTTTGTCTCAAGCATTGATCATTATTTACAAATGATCCTTTTTGTTACAACACATCTGCATATATCACATTTAAATGTCGGGTTATATCGATCTGGGTATAAAAACGTAAGAGCAAATTAACGTCGGACAAGAAAAGTGCTATTGAAATTGATTTGATAGTCTACGCTTGTCATTTGAGGACAGAATGTTATTTTGTGCAGATTGAAAAATATTTTGCGAAAAAGTAGCTACACGTATCAGTTTAATAATATTAAAACGTTTTAATACCTTTAATATTTAAATAGATTCGTTTTGAAAAAACATTTTAGGAACGTATCTGTGTTTGCTAATATTCAAACATTTTAATATCGTCATAATTTAGAAGGTTGATACCCTTCTAAATTATGATTTTCTAAAATAATAGTTTTTAATGGCATTTTTAATAGCATTTAAAAATTTCTCGCGTATTTTCATACAAAACGTTCTAAAAGGCAATACATATCAAAACCCATCATCCATACCGACATTTTCCATACAGGATTATTATAATTTTTAAACCAAAAGAAATATAACTTATAAAATGATTTTTAAAACGTTTTTGTGTTTGCTACAGGGTATCCTTAAATTCCTCAATTTTATTCTGAGTTACAGTGTAAAATCATGAACCCATATTCATAGGTATTTCAATTTGGTGATACGTGAATCTCATTAAATGAGGATTTTTACGGCTCATTCGTTGACGG